>NC_134689.1:117909782-117947282 GCF_050947455.1 Rhinoderma darwinii
AAGCCCTGAGGAAAAAAAATCAGTTTGCTGTCCTAACCCTGTATCTACATAACCTGGCCAAGGCAAAGTTTCTTGTTGCTGGCCCCCGGGGTCCCTGTGAGTCTCATGCCCCGCGGACACCACCTAATTCAGTTATGGAGAACAGATGCTGAGAACCACAGGTATATGTGCTACTTGTGTTCCCACGTTCTGACTTTGTGGCCTGAATTCTAATAATAATAATTTAAAAAAAATTCTAATATAGTACAAGGTTTCAGAATGTGTGGGGCCAGTTTTTTTTTTTACGATCTTTGAAATCATAATAAGCACTATTACGCCCTGTGCATAGCCGCCTCAGTCCAATAACTTTAGCTGTGTAATGTATTACATAGACGGGTTTGATTTCCCTGAATTTCGTATTGTTTTTACGGAATACAGTGTTCTGCATGAATCCACATTCAGATCACTTTAAGCCATCACATCCAGAAAAGAACAAATTAAAAAAAAAAAAAAAGAAAAGAGAACTAGGTTGAGTCAAAGGAATTCCCCATCCTAGTAAGTGATGGCATATCCCTAGGATATGACTGATCTGTGGGGGGGGGGGGGCAACCTGCCTGGACCCCTGCCAAGCATAAGAATGAAGGGGCACTAGCTAAGCTCCTTCTCAGTGTTTCTATGCGCAGCAACACTCCGCTTTAACTACCAGTCAGATTACATCTCTACTCTTTCTAAAGCCTCATGCACACGACCGTAAAGGTTTTTACTGTCCGCAAATACGGATCCGACGGCTATAGATACAAATTCCTAGACGTCCTGAATTGCGTAAACACCCATAGACTTCTATTGGCGAGTCCGTGCCGCAATTGCGGACAAGAATAGGACATGTTCTATAATTTGCGGATCATTTCTATGGCCCGGACACACATCCGTAAATATACGGAAAAAAGTCAGTGGCCAATAGAAATTAATGGGTCCTCAATTTCATCTGTAATTACGGATGAAAATTACAGTTGTGTGCATGGGGTCTTAGGCAGATTGATCCAGTGCATGACATAGTGTAGCTGATAATTCGCATGTCACCTACTAATTATCCATTGAACACTTCATCTCACCATATACATGTGTGTGTGTATATATATATATATATATATATATATATATATACACGCACAGGCTTGAATATGCTTCCATGGAGGAAGTGAAACGTTGCTGTGTTGGGTGAATAAATTCAAATTTTTTTGCTGAGTGCTGCTTCCAGTCTCTTTGTCTTGGATATATGCATGAGGAGCTCGTCACTCCTTGATATTTTGAAGCTAGCACCAACCGTTTCTGGCTATTGACACAGTGCTGCTCCTATGTTTGGATCTTCTATATATCATCATATAGATATATACGTACATGTAATATATACGTATACACACATATACTTATATAAATCTCTTCATATATTTTACACGTCTGTAAATTCTAAATACATTGATTCATTGTTAGGGCTGATTCAGACGTGCGTGGCGTTTTTGCGCACGCAAAACACGCGGCGTTTTGCCTGCGCAAAAGCCACTTACCTGCTCCTTGAGGCAGCATCATATGATGCGCGGCTGCGTGCTTTTCGCGCAGCCGCCATCATTATGACAAGCCATTCAGATGTTTGTAAACAGAAAAGCACGTGGTGCTTTTCTGTTTACATTCATCCTTTTGTGCTTCCGTGCGACCTGCATGGTTTTCGCGCACCCATTGACTTCAATGGGTGCGTGATGCGCAAAATACGCAGAGATATTGACCATGTCGCACTTTTTGCGTAGTGGACAAACGCTGCGCAAAAAGCACGAACTGTCTGTACTGCCCCATAGACTTGTATTGGTCTGTGCGTGGTGCGTGAAAACCACGCGGCCCGCACGGACGTAATACACGTTCGTGTGAATCCAGCCTTAGGCTGTGTTCACATGGAGTTTTTTGCAGGAGGAAAATTCCTCCTGCAAAAACTGCTCCAAATGTTTTTTGCACAGTGGTTTGACAAAAACTCGCCAAAACACTCGGTGTTTTTTTTACCCTTCTGACTGATTGAAATGGGGTTTTGGAGGCGGAAACCGCCTCAAGATAGGTCATGTTGCTTCTTTTTACCGCGATGCGTTTTATTTGCTCACGGTAAAAAGCTCGTCCAACTCCCATTGAAATGGGAGACATTTTTGGGCGGTTTTTGACGAGTTTTGCGGAGCGGTTTCCGCGCCGAAGAACTCGTAAAAAAACTCAGTGTGAACAGGGCCTTAGGGTTGTTCATAAATTTATTGATCAATGGATTAGTGGACTTTTTCTTTGTTACTTTTATTAAAACTGTTACAAAAAAATAAGTAAAAAAAAAAAACCCGTAAAAAATGGCACACAAGTTATATACCACTGAAGAGGCATTTGCTCTCTTGGATTCTGATAGTGAATGGGGTCACTTTTGGGGGGTTTTCGCTGTTTTGGTCCCTCCAGGGCGTTGCAAATGGGACATGGCACCGAAAACCATTTTAGCATAATTTGAGCTCCAAAACCCAAATGGCGCTCCTTCCCTTCTGAGGGCTGTAATGTGTTCAAATATAAGTTTATGACCACATATGGGGTGTTGCCGTAATCAGGAGAAATTTATTTACAAATGTTGGGGCGCTTTTTCTCCTTTATTCCTTGCAAAAATTAAAAATTTCTGTTTCTTCAGAAGAAATGTAGATTTTAATTTTCACAGACTAACGCCAATAAATTCAGCAAAAAACCTGTGGGGTTAAAATGCTCACTATACAACTAGATAAATTCCTTGAGGGGTGTAGTTTCCAAAATGGGGTCGGTTTTTGGGGGTTTCCACTGTTTAGGTTCCACAAGACCTCTTCAAACCAGACCTGGAGCCTAAAATATATTGTAATAAAAAGGAGGCTTCAAAATCCACTAGGTGCTCCTTTGCTTCGGAGGCCGGTGCTTCAGTCCAGTACCGCACTAGGGCAACATGTGGGATATTTCTAAAAACTGCAGAATCTGGGCAATAAATATTGAGTTACATTTCTCTGGTAAAACCTTCTGTGGTACAGAAATTTTTCTATTACAAATGAATTTCTGCAAAAAAAATTACATTTGTAAATTACACCTCTACATTGCTTTAAAGGAACAGTGTCATCACAAATTATTTTTTCATATGTTAAAGAGGTTAGTGCTTTATTAAAAACGTTTATATTTATTTGTGTGTTTGTGTTTTACTTTTTCTTATTTTTACACTTTTTCTTCCCTATGGGGGCTGCCATTTTTTGTTCCATTTCTGTATGTGTCGATTAACGACACATACAGACATGGAATACGGCAGCCACATTCCCATAGGGACTGCGAACGGCTCCCGTCCCATCCACTTCTGTGTACACCATCTGTGTGGGAACTGCGCATGCGCCGCTCCCACACAGTCCAATTTGAAATTGGCGCCGTCCGGCGCCATTTTACTGTGGACCGGAAGTCGCGGCCGGACAGTAAGATTACTACTTCCGGTCGCGGCTTCCAGACTTGTGCACTTGGACCAGCGGCAGCAGACGGAGCGGACGGGCCGGAGGGAGCCGCGGCGGCAGGAGCAGGTAAGAGATTTCAATGTATGTTCGTGTTTGTGTACGTTTACTACTGTATGTAAACCTACTACACTGTGTGTTAGCTCAAAAAATGGCGACACACAGTGTAGGAGGTCAGACCGTTCAAATCCCTCGTTTATCTCGGCACTAGCCAGGATAAAGGAGGGGGGATGCTGAGAGCTCACTAGAGCAAGGGCTTTTTACCCAATTTTGCAATGCTGCAATTTTGGGAATAGCTCCATCTAGTGACCAGCAATGGGAAATATTATAAATTAGAATCTAATTTATAATATTTCCTGACTCGTGAAAAAAATAAAAAAAATTTGAACAATGTTAAATCACCTACACACTAAATGTTTAATTAAAAAAAACAAAACATGTTTTTCTGGCAACACATTCCCTTTAATTCCTGTGAAATGCCTAAAGGGTTAAGAAACTTTCTGAATGCTGTTTTGAATACTTTGAGGGGTGAAGTTTTTAAAATGGGGTGAATTATGGGGAGTTTCTAATATATAAGGCCCTCAAAGCCACTTCAGAACTGAACTGGTCCATGAAAAAATAGGTTTTGGAAATTTCTTGAAAATGTGAGAAATTGCTGCTAAAGATCTAAGCCTTGTAACGTCCTAGAAAAATAAAAGGATGTTCAAAAAACTATGCAAACATAAATTAGACATATGGGAAATGTTAACTAGTAACTATTGTGTGTGGTATTAATAGCTGTTTTGCAAGCAGATACATTCAAATTTAGAAAAATGCAATTTTTTGCACATTTTCTCTAAATATTGGTGTTTTTCACAAATAAATACTGATTTTATCGACCAAATTTTTTCACAGACGTAAAGTACAATATGTCACGAGAAAACAATCTCAGAATCGCATGGATAGGTAAAAGCATTCCGGAGTTTTTACCACATAAAGTGACACATGGCAGATTTGAAAAAATCGCCTGCGTCCACAAGGCCAAAACAGGCTGTGTCCTGAAGGGGTTAATGTTCAGAGCTGTATTCTCATAGTAACATGTCAGAAGTTTTGATCGGTGGGGGTTTGGGTCCCTGATGACAAACTCATAGACTTTCTATGAGATCTCGTCTTCAGGCATACTAGGATTGCCGTTCGCAGTCAAAGAGCCAAAGCGCTTAGGTGAGAACTTCTGGCCATTCGTTTTAGCGATCGGTGAGGGACTCGGCACTAGCCCCCCCCCCCCTAGATCAAAACTTCTGACCTGTCACAAAAACTTACTGAAATTACAGTTACTCTTTAAGCCAAAACCGGAATTGGAGCCAGGAAAGTAGGACTGTAAAGACCTTCCTATATATTTCTCCTGTTTAGGTTTAGCTTCTGGTTTTGGCTTAAAAAATACATGCAAAATCTGCAGCAAATCTGAACTGTGTGAACAACGCCTAAGGGTGGATTCACACAGTAAATGTTAAATCGTGTATAAATGGGAACATGCACTTTAACCCCTTAAAGACCAGGCCAATTTGAGTACTTTCATTTTCGTTTTTTCCTCCCGCCTTCCAAAAGCCATAACTTTTTTATTTCTTCGTCGACATAGCCATATGAGGGCTTGTTTTTTGTGAGACAAGTTGTAGTTTTTCATGGCACCATTTATTGTACTGCATAATGTACTGGTAAGCTGAGAAAAATTATTTGTGGGGTCAAATGGGCAAAAAACAGCGATTACGCAATTTTTTTGGGTTTTGTTTTTATCGCGTCCATCAGGCGGTAAAAACTACATATTCACCTTATTCTACAGGTTGATACCATTACAGTCATACCAAATTTATAATGTTTTATTTTAAGTTAAAAAAAATTTGAGAGCTAAGGTGACCAAAAAACAGCAATTTGCATGCTCTATATATATTTTTTTTTTACGGCATTCACCGAGCGGGTTAAACAACACTATATTGTGATAGTTCGGACTTTTACGGACCTAGCGATACCAGTTATGTTTCTTTTTTAAACAAGGGAAAAAATGGGAAAAGGGGTGTTTTTTGAACTTTTAATATTTTTCAAAGGAGTACAAAGATGGCAGACCCGGGGGCCTTCATTAGGCCCCCAGGCTGCCATAACAACCATTGTCGCCCACCGATCGTGTCGTGAGGCGATGGAGCATTGGAGGGGGCAGCCCCCCCCTGATTCTAACAATTTAAATGCTGCGGTAGCGATGGACCGAGGCCTTTAAGGTGTTAAATGGGCGGAAACAAAGTGATCTTTGATTCTGCACATTGCAGTGAGGTTTTTGGCTGTATATCACAGCCGTCACTCGCTAAGCATGGAGCGCGCTCAGCCCGTGATCCTGCTCCATACTTCTCCTTAATGGCTGTCACGTACTAGTATGTGACATGTCATTAAGGGGTTAAATTCGGCTTCATTTATATACACAATTTTGATAAAATTGGATACTGTTAAAACACATTGGCACAACTCTGCCCCCGTTTACCTGTGCCATAGCATTTTATATAAGCAGTATTAGTACAGATGACACTTGATCACACACACTGGAATCATATTTTCCTCTGCTTAGCAGATGCACCGCTACAAATATCTTTCGACAATATGTAAACTAAGTCAATTTAGAGATGACAGTAATTAACATATTGAACACAACTGTGGTTCAGTAATGAAAAACAAATATGTTCATTACTTCCTGTCAAGTTTTTCTTCAAAAAGATTAAAAAACTGCAAAATCCATTCAGCAGTCCACCTAACAAACTTCCGAGATAATGGGGAAAAGGATTTCAGCATTTCTGACAGAAGGCTGAATTACTAGTGAACTGTCAGTGGGTTAAACCAAAATAATTTAAAAAAATAATAGATACTAGGCTGCTACTTTCATACTTTGAAATTAAAAACAGACAGCTGCATGACCTTGACCACTTTGTGCATCGTACATTTACGGCAACGTGCTTGCACGGTGCCGATGGGCTGCTTTGACCTAACAAAGGCCATGTATGTCAGTCTAAAGGTATGTCTCCACAGGCCGTAACACTGGAATTTCATAAATCCGCGGGTAAATAAATCACAGAAATCGGCAGCAAATAGTGCATTTTTGCTGTGCATATTGCTGCGGAAACGCAATATAGCTGCAGAAATTATTGCGAATTTTCCACAGCATTGATTGTAGAAGACTTTATATGCAGGTGCATATTTACTACGGGTTTAACCTCAGAATCACAGCAAAATTGTTGTAAAAACCACAACAAAACTGAACTTGCGTTTTCTAGAGTGGAATTTAAGTTCCCCATATGGCCCAAACACGCAGCATCTCCACTCAGAGTACACAGCATAAATTGAAATGCTGCGGATTTGAAAGCCGCACCGCAGAACACTTTTTGCACAACTTTTCTACTTATTTTTTACAGCTGTGGCTGAGATTTGATAAAATCTTATCCACTTTGGTGCTACTGTAAATGCTGTGGATTTTCGACACAATATTCTATGGTGGAAATTCTACAACGCATCTGACCTGTGGGAACACTATGTGGTTTTGTTAGGTTTTAACCCCTAAAAAACATTTGACGTAGGGTTACATCATAACCAGGAATGAGAAGTTCGGAGCAGGCTCACAGACTAATCCCGCTCCATACTCAGCAGGTGCCAAGTGTATGTAAAAGCCGACACCTCACTGCAATGGCTGGCAACAGATTTAATTCTTATCCCGGCCATTTAACCACTTAGGTGTTGCGGTCAAAAGCATTAAAAAAATAGTGGGGCATCCCCCTCCAAAATCCCATCGGCCACTGCGTGATGCGATTGCGGATTGCCGATGGTTGTCATGGCAGCCCAGGGACCTAATGAAGACCCCGAGGCCTGCCATCCCCTGCTCATACATAAGTATATATATTATGCAAGTGATCCAACAATTGCTAGTTCAAGTTCCCTAGGGCAGTGATCCCCAACCACCGGGCAGCGGTATCTGGTATCCGTCCTGGTGGCCTCAGGGAATTTTAGTCGAAAAATCGCACCAAACTGTGGTGAAGTTTTTCGCCCGGAATGTCCGCTGCGCAAAACTGCTGAGCAGGCCTCCTGGGATGACGTTTCATCCCAGGAGACTGCTGCAGCCTGTGATTGGCTGCAGCGGTGGTCACATGGGATGAAACATCATCCCAGGAGGCCGGCCCTCTAACGTCATCCAGGCCAGCCTCCTGGCATGATGTTTCATCCCATGTGACCGCCGCTGGTCCCAATTCCAACTGCATCTGCAGCCTTAGGATGAATGAATTGCATTGAATGCTGGAGCAAGAGTGACGGCCCCTTTTCCCAGCTTTCACACTGCCGTGAGCGGCTCGGTGCAGGCAGGCGCGATGTTGTGACGTCATCGCGTCCATCTGCACCGAGTCACTCATAGCACAGACCGGAGGAGAAGGGTCCTCCACCTGTCGTGGGAACGGGGATAGGTAAGTAATTATGTTATTTTTTTATTAAGCACATCTGGGGGCATTATACTGGGTATGGGAGGGGGTGCAGATATGGTGGCAGCTATGGGTGCATTTTACCGTATGGGGCAGCTAAGGGGGGGCCTTATACTGTATTGGAGGCCTTATACTATGGTGGCAACTATGGGGAGCATTATACTGTGGGGGGGCAGCTATGGGGGGCATTATACTGTGAGGGGGCAGCTATGGCGGGCATTATACTGTGAGGGGGCAGCTATGGGGAGCATTGTATTGTATGTGGCAGCTATGGGGGCATTAATTGTGTGGGGGCAGCTATGGGGAGAATTATACTATAGGGGCATTATACTGTTTGGGGGAAGCTATGGGGAGCATTATACTGTGGGGGCATCCATGGGGACTGTTCGGCAAGGCGGCTGGGCATAGGCGCGGGCAGGGATCTGGTGGTGTTGGGGAGGGGTAGTGTGGCCCAAGCTGAATTCTTGCACCAGGAGCCATGGTATTTGTTGTGGATTTCACCTCCCATTGAATTAAATTGGGAAAACCTGCAACAAAAAAGCAGTGTTTACGCAAATACAATTAACCTACTGCAGGATAAAATTCTGCACCGTAGGTCAATTTCTGAGCGTTTTTTTTCTGCTCAGTATTTACGCAGCGTGTGGATGAGACTTGTTTTATCTCATCCCTTTTGCTGCTACTGCATTATTTTGTGGATTTTCCGTAGCATAACACAGGTATTATAATACAGGTATACGCTGTATTTACGCAATGCGTGAACTGACTGACTTGGAGCTGAAAATAAAGCTTCTTTTAATTTCAAGCTTCTTTTGAGGTGTTTTTTTTATAGCGTTTGGTGGAAAATCAGCTCCAAAAAATGCCTCAAGAAGTGACATGCTACTTCTTTTTGCGCGCCGTTTTTTAAAAGACGCCCAGTATTAACTAAATGTAATTTTTCCCATTGATTTCAATGGGCAGATGTTTGTAGGCATTCAGCTACCGTTTTATTCCGGCGTATTGTGGTGCGTTTACGCCCCAAAATACGCCTGAAAACACAGCGTGTGAATATACCCTTACGATATAACATTATTTAACCCACACAGTGAACAATGTAAAAAAAATATAAACAAATGCCAGAATTTTTGGTCACCTTGTGTTCCACAAAAAAATGCAATAAATAGTGATCAAAAAGTTGCATGTACCCAAAATAGTACCAATAAAAACTTCAGCTAGCCCTGCAAAAAACAAAATATTTTTTTTTTTTAACAATTCTTTTTTTCGACTATATCGACAGAAAAATTAAAACGTTATGGCTTTTGGAAGGTAGAGAAGAAAAAATGAAACTGGCTGCGATGGCATGCATTTTTTTTTTGTTTTGGTTAATGAACTCCCATTGAGAGGCATGGGTGTTCATATACCAAAACAAAAAAACCGCTAAAAATGCAACAAAAGTGCAGTGTGAACCCAGCCTACGGCAGGGCATAATGGACTGCCCGTCAGTATTAAGGTATGTCCACACTGCTTATTTTCAGGCATTTTTCGGCCCGTAAACGCCCGAAAAACTGCGAATAATAAGGAGGCTGAATGCTTCCAAACATCTACCCATTGATTTCAATGGGAAAAACGTTTTTTTTACGTGGCCGTTTGTAAAAACGGATCATAAAAAAAGTCCCATAAAAAAGAAGTGCATGTCACTTCTTGAGCCGTTTTTCATTGTCTCAACAGAAAAACAGTACCAAAAACAACCATTAAAAACGCATCAAAAAACGCTGGATGCTTAAAAAACGGCTGAAATTCAGAAGCTGTTTTCCATAGAAAACAGCTCCGTATTTTCCAGCCGTTTTTTTGTTTACAGTGTGAACATACCCTAACACTGACAGGTATAATACACTACAATTCAGAAGTATTGCAATGTATTATAGAAGCAATCAGATAATTGCAGCTTTAAGTTTAATAGCGGAACAGAAAAAAAAGTTAATAAGGAAATTTTCATTATGAAAAAATAAAACAAAAAGACTATACATACTGACAGGGGCGTAACTAGGAAAGACTGGGCCCCATAGCAAACTTTTGACTGGGGCCCCCCCTCCCCTGGGTGTCACACAACTCCCCCTTGTAGATAGTGCCTTTTTTACAGCCCCCCCTGTAGATAACGCCATACAGCCCCCCTGTAGATAACGCCATACAGCCCCCCTGTAGATAACGCCATACAGCCCCCTCTGTAGATAACGCCATACATCCCCCTGTAGATAACGCCATACATCCCCCTGTAGATAACGCCATACAGCCCCCCTGTAGATAACGCCATACAGCCCCCTCTGTAGATAACTCTATACAGCCCCCTCTGTAGAGCACGCCATACAGCCCCCTTTGTAGATATCTACAGGGGGGACTCTGTATGGCGTTCTCTACAGAGGGGGCTGTATGGCGTTATCTACAGGGGGGCTGTATGGCGTTATCTACAGGGGGCTGTATGGCGTTCTCTACAGGGGGGCTGTATGGCGTTATCTACAGGGGGGCTGTATGGCGTTCTCTACAGAGGGGGCTGTATGGCGTGATCTACAGAGGGGGCTGAATGGTGTGATCTACAGGGGGGGCTGTATGGCGTTATCTACAGGGGGCTGTATGGCGTTCTCTACAGGGGGCCCCATACAGCCCCCCCCTGTAGGGATCGCCATACAGCCCCCCCCTGTAGGGAACGCCATACAGCCCCTCTCCCTGTAGGGAATGCCATACAGCGTCCCCCCTCCCAAAAAACTGCGACCTACAGTGTGTCCTACAAAAGACATGTATCCCCTATCCACAGGATAGGGGATACATGTGTGATCGCTGGCACTGATAAGGTGAACGGGGGACTGAAAGTCCCCTGAAGTTCTCCATGACTAACCTCTGACTTACGGCGTCTGCGCAGCTCAATAAAAATGAAAGGAGCGCTGGTCACGCATGCGCAATAGCGCGACCGGCGCTCCATTCATTTCTACGGAGCTGCCGACACAGACACCGGAAGTCCGAGGTTTGTGATGGAGAACTTCAGGGGACTTTCAGTCCCCCATTCTCCTTATCAGTGTCAGCGATCACACATGTATCCCCTATCCTGTGGATAGGGGATACATGTGTTTTCTTTAATGGCAGAGCGGGAAGATACCTCCCTGCTCTGCTGTAGTCGTGTTCAGTGGCGTCGCGCTGTAGCAGCCATAGCGGCTGCTAGCGGAGCCTCCAGCCATGGTGGGGGCCCGTGCCAGCGGGCGACACGGGCCCCCTCATGCCGCTGGCCCCATAGCAGCCGCTACGGCTGCTACGGCGGTAGTTACGCCACTGCATACTGGCAATGTTGCAACCATAATGTTCTTTGCTAAAAAATTAACATGTTATTTATCCTGCACGATGAACACTAAAAAACGAAAAAAAAAACAATGGCAGAACTTCGGTCATCCCCTTTACCAAAAAATAAAAAATAAAAGTTAATCAATAAGTCATATTTACCCCAAAATTGTACCAATTAAAACCAACTCATCCCGCAAAACAAGCCATCATAAAGCTTTGTTGATGGAAAAAATAAAAAGTTATGGCTCTTGGAAAGTTGCAACACAAAAAAACTGTTTTTTTTGTGCAAAAGTAGGAAAATATAAAAAAAACTAACTATTTGGTATTTCCGTAATCATAACAACCTGCCGAATAAAGTTAACATGTAATTTTTACCGCACGGTGAACGCTGTAAATACAAATAGCAATAAACTGGTGGAATTGCGGTTTCTTTTGCATTCCCACTGCCCCTCAAAAATAAAATGAAAGTATGTTCCCCGTGCTATTAAAAAATACAACTTGTCACGCAAAAAACAATCCATCATACAGTTACGTCGTCGGAAAAAAAAGTCATAGCTTTTGAAATGGAATGATGAAAGAATATATTTACATGTTTATGAATATTTGTTAGTCTTTGTTGGCTAATGCTTGCTTCAAACTAGAGTTTACATTGACTTCAGTCTTTAGGCTATGTTCACACGCTAAAGTAAAAACTGTGTAAAATACGGAGCGGTTTTCAAGGGGAAACATCCTCTGATTTTCAGAAGTTTTTAAGCATCATGCATTTTTTTATGCATTTTTTGCGTCCGTTTTTGGAGCTATTTTTCTATTGACCCAATGAAAAACAGCTCCAAAAACGGCTCAACAAGTGACATACACTTCTTTTTATTGGGCGTTTTTTCAAACGGCTGCGTAAAAAACCGCCCCATTGGAACTAAACGCCGTTTTTTTCATTGAAATCAATGGGCAGATGTTTGGAGGCATTCACCTTCTGTATTTTCATCCATTTTCGGGGCGTATACGGCCCGAAAAACGGCTGAAAATGAGCCGTGTGAACATACCCTTATAGTGCAGCCGAAAAGAAAGAAAGAACACTATAATATTTTGTTGGAATTAATATAGGTGACATTTTAGCTATCATATATATATAAATTATACAGATTTACATATAATGTTCACATTTAGCAGGTTCCTGAAACTAACATTTTACATTAGGAAATGTTATATTAAGTAACATTGTAAATATTTAGTAGACTGATAAAGATCAGGAGTAGCTTGAGTGATCTGTCATTTTTTACAGTCTCTAGCATTCATTTACATTGGTAGCACATATACATTGGTCTGGTCATGAGTGCTATATTGGTTTACCTTAGGGAAAAAAGTGATAGAGATACTGGCTACATTTGCTATGATTTTGCATTGATTTATTATATTTTGACGTATTAGGTTTTCAACATTTATATGGAATGTCTGCAGACATGAATCATTAGGTTGGCATTTTGTTTTTATACTACTCTTTACGCTCTATTCAAACCTTATTTTGCAATGTTTGGATCTGTCAGTCATTGAATTCTATTAAAAAGAACACCCAAAAGCATAATTTATTTATGGTTCTAAAAAGTTTAATAGCCTTCACGTTTTAGTAACCTAAAATTAGATATCCAGCCTTAAAACTTATGCCAAATGGACATACTTATGTCATATGTCTGCAGAATAGAAGCCTATGGGAATACTACATCATAGGTCTGTATATGTATTTTTTGTACACAAACATACAGCCCATGTGTGGTCTGTGGGTATGTGGACCCACTAGGCCTCACCACCATAGCAGGGAGACAGCTGGGCAAATAACAGAGCACCCAATCAATACCCAGACTAGGGTACCCGATAGTCCAGCCAGTGGCCGAGGCTTTAGCATGGATGGAGGTGGGTGGAGCAGGTTGCGCCAGACTTGGCAGAGGACACTGGATGAGGCAGATGACACGGGACGTGGCAGATGACAGCAGGTGCAGTAGGACACGACTCCAACACTAACAGGTTGAGGAACAAGGACACAGCCTGGGATAAAGGTAGCATGGCACGAGCGTGCGCGCGCACCTTACGGGACACAGCGGACCGGAGCGGAAGTGAGCGCTGGCGTCTCCTGGGAAGGAGATGCGAGCAAGCACTAACAGATCCATGGCTGTGGCCGCCAGGGGGTGAGTAATCCCGACGGTCCGCGGCCATGGACGCTACACCATGTCTGATGTAGGCCAAAAATGAAGTGTGTACATAGACATAGTCTAATAAAACCAACAAAGTACATCCTGTATATGCACACCTCGAGAGGTCATTATGGAAGAGGTGGCAGATGAAACGGTAAAACTGAACATCTAAAAACTTTTAAATAGCACAAACTAAATCACATACACAAAGTTTGCAATTATAGAGCAAATATTTGAATGAATGAGTACAATAATATCAACAATAATAATGTAACATGAGATTTGTTACAAAATGTAACCCAGGTGTGTAAGAATTGTTTACCAACAAGCAATCCTCTCAATTTTCATCTTCTAGTGGAACTTTTAACATGCTCAATGTGGAAAAAACCTGAATGGTTACAGATCACCAGCATGGACGAAAAAGAAATGACAGAGAAATCCTTCTAATTTGTCTTATCAATATAGAAATACAGATACTTTAATATAATTATAATAGTGAGTGCAATAACATGCACTAAACAGCCCCCAAAGTGCCAAATAGTGAGTTTGGTAAGAAATCACCTACTGGCGGAATCACTTTGGGAAGTCACATGGTGTATCACACGATCTCTCTTATCCAGTCAACCACTCTGAAAAAAAATCATGGCACGTAAACTGTGACTCCTATTTCTGAGTAGTTGTAGAGTGTATCACATGATCCATTCCACTGAATCATGTGATATACCATGTGACTTGACAGAACCAGGTAGCACTTTCTTTTCAACCCCCTTGTTCGGCACTTTGGGCGGCTGTTTAGTAGGTGTAATTGTATTAACTAGATAACTTTGTAAGGACATCACACTGAGGGATATTGGGAGAAACCGATGCACAGGCTATGCGGGGGAGGTGCATAACACTGTGATCTCTAAGTAGTGTTCTTTAAATCCTGGGGTCTTGTGCGACCCCTTCATGCCCCACACCAGGACTAACACAATGTATCAGTTTTGTCTGGAGTGTTCCTTAAATTCGTTAAGCCACTATGATGTAATTGTAAATCATGGATTGGCTTTCATTAAGTTACCATGACGTATAGTTAAGTCATGTGATCGGCATGAACTGACAGCCGAGATCCCGCTGCAACATCCGGGATCCGAGAGAACTCCTGCCCGGCAGTTTAACCCCCTAAATGGGAGGGGACTCCCTCTGTCCCCCATCGGCGGCCCGCATGTGCGATCACGTGCCGTCATTGGATTGCCATGGTAGCTGGGGTCTAACAAAGGCCTTCAGACCTGCCTTTAGGCCTTATTCACACGAATGTATTAAATGTCCGTTTGTCAGCCATTGAAACAACGGCCGAGCGTTTAAATGGCAATACTAAAAGTCAATCCACATGAAAATGTACTTCACCGCTTAGACCCCATTTAGATCCATGGCACTGTTGAGCCGTACTCACATGGGAAGACTCCACAATGTTTGACCCTTCGGAGTAGATGCAGCAGGTGAAAAAAATGTAGGTGTAAAAAAAAATTGAAAATATGATTACCTAGCGGAGGTTGCTCACACCTAAAATGTTTTGAACTGCTGCATTTACTCTGAAAGGGCAAACATTGCGGAGCCTTGGATCCAGATAACATCTGAGTGAGCAAGTACATTTTCATGTTTTTTAAACTGCATGGGGAACGCCGTACTAAAGAAATGCAGAAAACAACCGCGGAACTGCTTTTTTTTTCCATTCCCCAACCCAAAATAAAAATATTAAAAGTAATCAATGAGTCACATGTACCCAAAATGGTACCAATAAAAATGACATCTCGTCCTGCAAAAAACAAAGACACATGGCTACATCAGCGAAAAAAAATAAATTGTTATGGCTCTCGAAATGCAGCAATGCAAAAACAAATAATTTGGGGAAAAAGTGTTTTTTTGTGTGCAAAGAAGTAAAACATAAAAAAACCTAGACATATCTGGTGTCACGTAATCATACAGACCTACATGTTAAAGGTAACAGGTAAAAACGATGCAGGAACACGGTTTTCTTTTCCATTTCCCCCAAAAAGTGTAAACAAAAGTTAATCTATAATTTATATGTGCTATTAGAAAATGCAACTCATCCCCCAAAAAACAAGCCCTCACACGGCTATGTGGACGAAAAAATCAAAAAAGTTATTTTTTTTGTTAATGCGCACTTCATGTTTCCGTAACTTCCATAGTACAGAATGAGAGAGCCGTGCGCAGGCGTAGCCACTTCTTCACTTAGTCCCTGCCTGAAGTGGGAGGCCAACGGCCACCTCACCAGACGCGACGGAGGTTGGGTGACCCCCATTCTCGATATAAGTGTGCGTCCCAGAGCTGTAACCCGCATCTATCAGACATATGCTGTGAATATACCATAAATGTCTGAGATGGGAAAACCCGTTTATGTGGTGAATTTATTATACTGCCACGTTAACAAATAAAGTGTAAAGAATGATAAGTCATTTGTTTATTGGTAATAAGACTAGTAAATATTTCTTGCCAAGTGTTTTATTCAGAGAAAATTCTTTACTGTACTGTATGTAGTAACAGAACTGCATGATTTTTCTTTTTTATTCTTGTGATTTCTGCTTCTTATTAATCAAATCGGACCTAAGGCCTCATTTACACGAGCGTGTGCGTTTTGCGCACGCAAAAAACGCTGCGTTTTGCGTGCGCAAAAGGCACTTAAAAGCTCCGTGTGTCAACTCCGTTTGGATGTTTGTAAACAGAAAAGCACGTGGTGCTTTTCTGTTTACATTCAGAGTTTGACAGCTGTTGCGCGAACCATGCTGTTCGCACGGAAGTGCTTCCGTGTGACATGCGTGGTTTTCACGCACCCATTGACTTCAATGGGTGCGTGATGCGCGAAAAACGCCGAAATATAGAACATGTCGTGAATTTTACGCAGCGGACTCACGCTGCGCAAAACTCACGGACTGTCTGCACTGCCCCATAGACTTGTATAGGTCCGTGCGACCCGTGGGAAAAGTACGCGTGTCGCACGGACGAAAATCACGCTCGTGTAAATAAAGCCTAAGTGTAACTATCTTTTTAGCACTAGATAGATCTGGAGCAATGAATGTTACTTATTGTAACATTCATTGCTGTTCTCAGCAGTTGGGCTTCTCCAGATGGCTACACAGCGTTTTTTTTTTTTTTTTTTGTATTTTTTAAAACAGCTCAGTTTTTGTGAAAAAATGTTATGACGTTTTTTTTTTTAGTTAAACCAGAAGTGGATCCAATAGGCAGGAGAAGTATAAGTCCTTCCTTTATATTTTTCATTCCTCTTGAATCCACTATTAACTTTGGCTCAGAAAACTACATGAAAAACTGCGCTCTTTTTCCCCCCAAAAAAGCGGTTTGTGGAACCTCCATTATGCCACATGCACACAATGCTTATTACATGCAGCTTTGCTGTGTGAATTTTCTTGTGGCAAGCCCACAGCGTAATACAACACATGCAAAGTAAATGAGATTCCAAATGATCTCATCTACAAGTTAGGGAATTTTTCCGCACGTAAATTGACCTGCAGTGTAGATTTGAAAATCTGAGGAATGTCAATTTATCTTGTGTTTCTGTCTCAGAACTGTATCTGACAAGTTTATAAAATTAATGCTCCAAAATACACAACAGATAATGCTTACCGTTTACATCAAAATGTAAAATCTGTATCTAAAAATGCAATAATGCAGTTTTTACCTGCAGACTTACCGGTGTTTATCTGCGGTTTTGATATAGATTTTCCACATTAAATTCTGCAACGTGTGCATGTGGGCTATTAGTGGTATTGTGACTGCAAGAACATGTCTGTCATCTAATCAGTGCTGCTGTGAGAACTCGCTGCTTTAACCTATGCCTCCCAACAGTCCCGGATTCCTGGCGATGTCCCGCTGTACCGGAAGGCCGGCGGCATGTCCTGGTTTTAACTTCCTTTAGGATTAAGGGGAATGGTAACACGCATTTGTTTATCTGTCCTGGACTGCACAAAGACTTTTTATGAAATACAAGGATTTCCTATAACAAACATGTCAGGAGAGGTGACAGATTCTCTATAAATCTAGTGACTCACAGGTGACTAGGTCTCAGATTCTAGTCGTTTTTTCCTATTTTCTTCTCCATCCGGTCCAGACTTCATGACGACTTCTCCCGGCCATGACCCACATTTCGGCAGAATTTTCTATTCAGATGTCTTCGGCTCCTCACTTTTCCAACATTTCCACACCTAGAAACCAAGATACAATTATAATGGTGCCACAGACTGTGCCCCTAAATATAATAGCACCATACACTACACCCATGAATAAAAAAGTGTGCCCCAAATGTAAAGTAAAGCACCACATACACAGTGCCCCCTGTAGATAGCACCACACACCGCCCCCTGTAGATAACACAACATACAGCCCCCCTGTAGATAGCGCCACCCCCCCTGTAGATAGAACCACACACAGCCCCCTGTAGATAGCATCACACACAGCCCCCTGTAGATAGCATCACACACAGGCCCCTGTAGATAGCATCACACACAGCCCATTGTAGATAGCATCACACACAGCCCATTGTAGATAGCATCACACACAGCCCATTGTAGATAGCATCACACACACCCCTGTAGATAGCACCACAACCCCTGTAGATAGCACCACAACCTCCCTGTAGATAGCACCACAACCCCCCTGAAGATAGCACCACACACCCCCTGTAGATAGCGCCACACACAACCCCCCATAAATAGCGCCACACACAGCCCCCCATAGATAGCGTCACACAGCCCCCCGTAGATAGTGCCACACACATCCCCCGTAAATAGCGCCACACACAGCCCCCTATAGATAGCGCCACACAAAGCCCCTGATAGCGCCACCCTCCCCCTGTAGACCGCACCACACACGCCCCTTGTAGATAGTGTGATCGCAATTTGAGTCACGTTACGCCTTGATCTCCATGCAGGTTCAAATCAGGTGGGGGGGGTGCGAGCTCGGAGAAGCAACATATACACTGAGACGTTTCTCAAGGTAAAAATCCTTCTGACTTTATTTAACCGTAGTGGTCACTTTTATAGCATTAGAACAAAAACATTCCATAACATATGAGTCATCTGTATATTCAATCCTTACATCCTTTTTTCCCATAAAGCTCATTGGTGGAACACAAGGTATTCCCTTTTATGCTTAGGGGGGGGTTGGTCAAGTGATTGACCGCCATCTGTTCGCAATTACAAGAAGAGACAGCAGAGCAGCTGCAAACTATTTCCTCTCTTACCCTTTCTAAAATACCCATTCTATTGTAACACATGTTCTCCTCTATAACATTTCACTCCTTGGGGCCCCAGATACATTATACATATATTTATACCATAACAATCCCTCCTTTTGTGATTTTACCAACACCTAAATTCCAATGCTACTTCTATCTCCTGATAGCAAGGCTTCGATCCATTTCTTCACTTGATTCACACAGGTATGTAGGTGGGGTAATCTCACAACATTCTTTCATCATAATGTATAGGCCTCTGATTGAATGCTTCCCTTATTTTGCAAAATGCATAACAATTGAAACATGTAAGCAATATAAACAATATTATGAAACATATCAAGGGTTGGAATAACACATGCAGTATCTTAGTGGCAGTGGGGGAAAATCCTGTAAATATGTCATACCAGTGATGGGCACTGGCATCTTTTATTGCTGACAATAAATTTATTACTTCCTTAGCTGCTATTGTAGCCAATACTTTCACTTTACTTAGAGTTACATTATGGGCTGCTATCAATTTCTTTACGTCTTTAGACTTTTGTAACACTTGTTTTAACTCTTCCAGTGGCAAACTAAAATTTCCATAGGGCAAAGGTTCAGGTACCCATACAGTGGACATTATTTCTTCTAAAGTAGGCAGGAACACTATAGTTTGGTTCCCCCAAGTCAAATGCGTCACATTGTATAGACATCCTGAAAATGGTCCTATGAGATTAAACTGGCTAAGGGTCTGCTTGTCGTTAGTTATTAAGCATACATGCTGTGGACCTACTTCAATATATACCTGTAGGTTAGCTTCTGGGATTATAGTGAGTGCGCATACATTATCCTGGTGCTGCATTAGACAGGGTTCATATATCCCTGACTGTTCATTACATACATATCCTTGCTCTGTTAATTGGCACAAATCTATATTCCTCGTCTTATTTTGAGAATCTATGTGTGTTCCTTTCATTTCCGGCATCCAATATTGTCCTAATAATGTCACCGGATCAATCATTACCATTGGCATAACAATAAATTTGCATAATAGAGTAGGATTTTTCACATTAAATGCTATTAGTCTTCCTGCGCACCATTTAGGTGTACACTCAGTATACTCAGGCTGTAACAATAACCACGTATCATTTCTCTCTCCTATGGGCAGAATGTCTGTCCATTGCCTAACATGACTACTAAACAATTTATTCTTAAAATTATTCATCTGTTCTTGTTGCCACATCGTTTTAAGCGTACATACTGTCCAATTTACAAAAGTTGATACATTCTGTAATGTTCTATATTCGGTTAGCATACTTCCATTAAAAACATTTAGAAACAGTTCATCTATAGCTAACCCTTTCTGTTGTATGGCAAAGGTAGTAGGTAACCATGAGGCACCTATCCTTAATGCAGTAGATGTGTCATCTCCCACTGAGTTTAATTTGTTCATAACTGTTTCTAACTGTATACCATTCAATACTCCTAGTCCCGTTCCTACCCCTCCTAATAGCGGGTCATACCATTCTCTTTTTTGTCTATGACAGCTGGGGGATTCAGGGAAGGAAATATTGAAGTGTACATTCTCTTTCTGCTGTTGGGTTACAGCGCTCTTACAAGTGTGTGCGATTCTTTCCAGACTTTGTACTGTTATATGTGGCTTAAAACTATCTCTTAAAATTGTTATCAAGAATACAAAATATCTTCTATTTCTTATTTGGCTATTATTCATACATAATATCATCCCATCAGTTTTTATTACAATCGTATAGTTGAGCCTCTCCTTGTTGCATCTTTCATAAATCTTATTTATCATTTCATTTCTATTTTTACTGGTTGTATATTTCTATAGATACTGTAAATCTGGTTCATAACAACAAAACAACAGCCGTCTCTTCTTGTATGCTAATGTTGGCTGTTTTGTCTATGTGAAGGTACACAGTCCCTCCATGTGGTCCTTTTTTTTTCCAAGTCCCTTCGGTTGTAGTCACATTTGTAGTATAACATTCCAGTGATTCTGTACTGATTACGTGTACAGGAGTAGCAGTTCTGCCTTTTTGTATAAGAGCACACGCAACAACCGCCGCAACAACCGCAAAGATCTTCATTCTTCTGGCTGAAGAACCTTTTTACAATGACTGGCGTGAATCCAGCTTGCCTTTCCTTCGAGCTTCACTGAGGTGCTTGTAACGAGTAGGACTTGAAAAGGACCATCAAACCGTTGCTCAAGGCTCTTCCTCACGTGTCTTTTGACAAGGACCCAATCTCCTGGTTCTAGCTTATACGTCCCTTCAACTGAATCAGGACCTGGAATGGAAGCAAATACTTGTGCATACACCTTGGTCAATTGTTTGTTCAGCGTTTATACATAATCTGTTAGTCTACCATACTGCATTTGGAGCACCTGTGGAAAATAACATCCTAATCTGGGAGCCGACCCAAATAAGATCTCATATGGGCTGAGACCTGTTCTTTTTGTGGGCGTGTATCTTACTGAGAACAAGGCTAATGGTAGACACTCGGTCCATGGTTTCCCGGTTTCTACCATTGCTTTTTGGATTTTCAATTTGAGAGTCCCATTTAGTCTCTCAACCTTCCCACTACTTTGTGGATGGTATGGTGTATGTAGGGCTTGACTTATGCCTAGAGCTGACAACACATAGTTCATGATTTCACCCGTAAAATGAGTTCCTCTGTCGCTCTCGATCATCTCTGGAACTCCATATCTGCACACCACCTCGTTGATCAGTTTCTTTGCTGTGGCTACGGCTGTAGCTTTGGTTATTGGAAAAGCTTCTGGCCATCCTGAAAAGAGATCAATACAAACAAGCACATACTCATAGGTACCGACTTTTGGTAATTGAATATAGTCTATCTGCAGTCTCTGGAACGGATATATAGGTCTGGGTGTGTGCTTCTGTGGTACTTTTACAGTTCTTCCAATATTATGTGTTGCACAGATCATGCATCCTTGTGTAAAACTGCTGGCCATCACACTAAACCCTGGAGCATACCAGGTTTTGTTAACCAAGTCCATCATTGCCGTTTTTGACTGGTGAGTCGCTCCATGTGTTATCTGGGCCATCATTGGGAACATTGTCTTAGGCAGGCACAGTTTATTCTGGCACTGCCAGAGGCCATCTTTTCGTAGCGTTGATCCTTGGGCCGTCCACTTGTCTTTTTCTTCTTCTGTTGCTTGTCCTTGAAGTTTTTGCAGTAGTTCCGGGCTTACAGCTGGTCTTGTTTCCTTTGGATCTTTTATCTGACATACGGCTGCTAACACGGGTAGCTTCTGTGCTGCTTGCTTTGCTGCTTCGTCTGCCAGGGCATTTCCCCTTTTGCCTCTGGTGAACTCACCTTAGTGTGAGCTTTTATCTTTATTACTGCTACCTCAGTAGGTAACATCAGGGTCTCCATCAAGTATTTTACAAAGTCTGCATTCTTTACAGGTGTACCTGCAGGGGTCAAAAACTGTCTAGCCTTCCATATGGGGCCATAATCGTGTGCAATCCCAAAAGCATATTGAGAGTCAGTGTATATATTTGCTGTCTTTCCTTCTGCATGTTGGCATGCTGCTGCCAGGGCCTTAAGCTCCACTTCTTGTGCTGAGCGGGACGCTGGTAAGGAGGCTGCTTCTAGGACTACATCTTCGGTGGTTACTGCATATCCTGTAAGAAAAGATCCTTCTACACAATACCTTGAACCATCCACAAAGAGTATTGGGTCTGGGTTTTGGAGTGGGGTATCTTTTACATGTGCAAACCCCACTGTTTCCTGGGCCATAAGGGCCATACAATCATGTTCATCAGTTTCAGACAAAAATTGTGACCATACTTTACCTACGTCTTCTCCCCCTTGCTCCAAAGGCAGTAAGGTAGCTGCGTTCAATGTAGTACAGCGGTGTAAAGTAACCTGCTCAGGAAGAAGAAGAGCACAGGTTAATCTCAAATGTCTTGCAGTGGACAAATGCTTAGGTTGTACTTGAGTTAGAATAGCAGTAATATCATGTGGTGGAAATGCCAGGACCAAATCTGAGGCCTTGTTTAGCATTGAATTTACAGCAATGATAGCTCTCACACATGATGGGGAACCTCGGGCCACAGGGTCTAGTCTAGCTGAATAACATGCTACCGGGCGCTGCTGTGGTCCATGACTTTGTGTGAGAACTGCAGTGGCATGTCCATTTTGTTCAGTCCAGTACAAAGTATATGCTTGCGTAGAGGTACTCCATGGATTGGTGTCACAAGCCGCTACCAAACACAACTCCTCCTCATTCAGCTGATAATCCAAAATACTTTGAGAATCTCACTTTTATCAGGTTCTGCAAATACTTGATTAATACAAAAACAAATAAAAATAAAACATTCCCAAAAACTTTACATCAAATTAACAATGTCCAGACAAGTTTTGTTTTGCCTTCTCCCTCATCTAAATCCATAAAGACTCGTGTGAGTGACGTCACATCGCCTCCTGTGTAACTTTGCTGGAGGGGGATGGTCTCTTACACATAAACCAAAATTGTACCTAATCAGTTCCTTCACCCTTCCCCCCTTTGTGGACTCTGCGAGAGTGATGTAGCAGAGTTCAAAACTACATCTCAACATAACACTAATTTAACCCTCTGTAATGTACAACAGCCTGAAACAAAAATGACTTTTTCCTGACAAACATGTTATCCTTACAATGACATAACTCATGTGTGAAATCAAAAACAAAACAATTGTAGTTAGTTATTCAATAAAACAGAAAATATTATCTCTGATAACATTAATTACTGCAAACCAATAAACAGTATAACGGAGGGGGCACATACATTTTCAAAACCCCCCCGTGTCTCACAGTATCTGTAGTTTAATACATCTGAATTATCAAAACACATGAAATCTGATCACATCATAACACATAAATATCGTAACTTTTATAACCAACAGCGCTTGCGCAAAAGAGAAGAAATTTATTTCGGTTTGTAGACATTACTGACATATATATATATATATATATATATATATCTCAGCAGTGCATATTGAGATCCCTTTGTCTCATCAGCCCTGCAGACTGCACCCAGTCAGCCCCCCTCCTCCTCCTCCCAAACACAGCACACTTTAGGGGGGAGGGAGGGGGGTCACACACTCTCTGCTTCTCACAACTTCTCACAATCTTAACACTTTCAATGCCTGCAAAACAACATACGTATCTGCAATCATTCATCACATCATTGTATAGGAATTATCTACGTTAATGTTTAACCGTACAATCTGCCGGCCACCATCTCTATCTTATAATTACGTGTTGTTTCATCAGTGAACTAGACTGGAACTTCTGTAAAATAGAAAAAACACTACAAATAACAAAATTAACAAGGTGATTATTTCATACTGATTTGGATGGGCCGGGCGTGGCCACATCAGGGGCAGGGGGTTTCCCACCCACAATGAGGACACACTCAACATGAGGTACGGACGCCATTACCGGGCGTCGGCTGGATCAGCATTTAATGTTGTGTCCATTCATTTCAAGAACAAGATTACATTTCTTATCTCACTAGCAGCTATTCTTCACCTCCCCCTTCTCTTATCACACAAGTTCATTCTAAATTATATCGTATGGGAATTTACTATAAGGTCATTTGCAACATTAAAACAACTACTACTTCTATCACTTCCTTTACTTTAAACTTTACTTTATAATATATGAATTTCCTCTGACAACCTCCTGCACTTTTACTTCAGTGTATTAACATTACATACATTTGTAGGCTCTTTGTTGCTTTCTAAAAGATGCTACAATCCATCTACTCCAATCTGCTTTGTCATTTGACTCTGTGTGGTTCTGGATTTACAATCCCCTAATAAATTTACACCATTTTAACAGGTGCTTGCTCATAAAGTCCCACACTAATTCACTATCCAACTGAGCCAAATTACAACCAACTAAACAATAATCCCACAAAGGATCTGCTCATTATATCATCTATATTTTTCCCGATCTAATCTTCCCGCTTTTCCCATTCCACATGCCTTCATTAACTGATTCGTTCCTTGCGTTGCCTTTTTACCTTCTCTTTCTGCTACTACCTGTTTGGCTGTCAGTCCTTGTGGGTGCTCATCTCGTAATAGGAACACCAAGTTCCCCATAGTTATAAGTGGTCGCCTATGGGCAGACCCTAAGTTACGTAGGGGGTAATTTTCCTGATAGGTGAATTTCTCACCTATTTTAGACAGTTACTTATCCCCTCGAAACTTCTTACTAGGAACACCAAGTTCCTCATCTTGTGACTGTAAGTGGTGGCCTTTTTGGCACACCCTAAGTAATTCAAGGGGTAAGTTTCCTGATAGGCAAATTTCTTTCTTGCCTATTTTCGACAGTTACTTATCCACTTGATACTTCTTATTTTGTTACAGATTTTAGCTACTGACAGATGAATTTCTTTCTCATCTATTTTAGACAGTTCTAGTTTCCGTACTTACTCTTCTACTCTGGCCAGAGGATCTTTCCCTTTCACAGTCCTTTTATAACTTTCCTCGTCTGAGACACCACTCAAGGAGATATCCTCCACACCATAACAGTAATATGACAAATATTCCTAATCCAAATAACAAGGCAAACGTAAAATCAAGCTGTTCATTTGACATGCCGGATTATCAGATTGCAGAAAATTCTGGAATTTTGAGCTGAAAATCAGTGCATGATAATCCCCGCAAGTACCTCAATGCTGTACACACATTTTCGGTATTTTGCCGGATTATCAGATTGCACAAAATTTTCGATTTCCGGGCTTAAATTTAGCCTATCATAATCCCCGTAGTCACCTGAAGCATGTACACATGTTTTTGGTAATTTGCCGGATTATCGGAAGTTTTTTTCCAAAAACAATTTCCTTATTCTAAAATGCATTTGTGACACAAAACTGGGTTTCTACAACATTCATACAAATACTGCCATGGAGATCAGGCACTTTATCCTGAGGGTAGGATTACATATAGACTTGACCAGATTTTTACACTAAAAATACCCTCATGTGGCCCCTCTATCCCTCAGGAGTACTACCGGGAAGGTGACCTACCAGACAGGAAGGTGCAGAGCAGAGTTTGTAAGAATTAAGTCTTCTTACCTTGCTGCAGCAGTGGTCTGCACGTTCCTTCGTCCGGGTGGTCGCCATTCAAGTCCCGGGAGATCCCCTAGGTGGGGTGCCGTCCTTCTGGTCAAGTCCCTGTTCGGGCGCCAATTTCTGTGATCGCAATTTGAGTCACGTTACGCCTTGATCTCCATGCAGGTTCAAATCAGGTGGGGGGGGGTGCGAGCTCGGAGAAGCAACATATACACTGAGACGTTTCTCAAGGTAAAAATCCTTCTGACTTTATTTAACCGTAGTGGTCACTTTTATAGCATTAGAACAAAAACATTCCATAACATATGAGTCATCTGTATATTCAATCCTTACATCCTTTTTTCCCATAAAGCTCATTGGTGGAACACAAGGTATTCCCTTTTATGCTTAGGGGGGGGTTGGTCAAGTGATTGACCGCCATCTGTTCGCAATTACAAGAAGAGACAGCAGAGCAGCTGCAAACTATTTCCTCTCTTACCCTTTCTAAAATACCCATTCTATTGTAACACATGTTCTCCTCTATAACATTTCACTCCTTGGGGCCCCAGATACATTATACATATATTTATACCATAACAATAGCGCCACACAGCGTTTCCCCCCCTTGTATAGAGTGCCACACAGTGCTTGCAGCCTTGTATATAGTGCCACAAAGCGCTTCCCCCTTGTATATAGTGCCACACAGCGCTACCCCCTTGTATATAGTGACACACAGCACTACCCCCCTTGTATATAGTGCCACACAGCATTACCCCCCCTTGTATAGTGTCACACAGCACTACCCCCTTGTATATAGTGTCACACAGCGCTACCTCCCCTTGTTTAGTGTTACACAGCGCTACCTCCCCCAAAATAAAAAATATTTTGCTTACCTTGCCCCGTTCCCATGACGGACGGAGAGCTACACATCCTCCAGGCGGGACGCATGCGCAGACCAGCGTGATGCAGTGACGTCCTCATGCCGGCCTGCGCAGGGAGTCTTCCCAGTGCCTTATAGGCTGCAGGCCCAATGTGGCCTGCAGCCTATAATATTCATTTGTATTTGCGTCCTGAGAATGCAAATACAAGTGAATGTGGGTGTCGCTAGCACCTGGGCCCCCTCCGTTGCTAGCGACGCCACCGGACATGAGGGGGCCCATGCGCGGTTCGGGTGGCTGCCCCAACGATGCTCCGCTAGTGGTTAAATACACTGGTGGAACAGGGAACTGTGATCTCCCTGCGTCACTATTTACACTGTGACGCCTGCCGTGAGTGGCTTTGGCGCAGACTGGCACGATGCAGTGACGTCATCATGCTTGCCTATGTGGTTCTTACACTGTGTTGGGAGGCACTATAGGGACATTATACTGTAGTGAGGACACTATGGGGGTTTCATACTGTGTGGCGGACGTCATACTATGTTGGGTCACTGTGGAGCATCATATGGTGTGGGGGTACTATGGGAGCATGATACTCTTTGGGGACACTATGGGGGCATCATATTGTGTGGGGCACTATAGAGGTTTCATACTGAGTGGCACTATGGGGGCATGATAGTGTGGGTGCACTATGGGGGCATGATAATGTGTGGGTGCACAATGAAGGTACAAGGAAACTAGGTGTGTATGGACAGGAATTGGGTGGGGTTAGAGACATGGCTTAACACCGCATGAGTTTTCCCTCTTTACAATCATTGACCGTTGGGACAGATGCTATAACACTTTAATTTTTCGGGGGTACTATGGGGGCTTCATACTGTGTGTGGAGGGCATTTTGGGGGCTTCATAATATGTAGGGGGCACTATGAAGGCTCTATACTACGTAGAAGCACTATAAGAGCATGATACTGTGTGCAGGCACTATGGGGGTATGATATTGCTTTGGGGCACTGTGAAAGCAGGATACGGTTTGGAAACACTACGGGACATGATACTGTGTGGTGGGCTTATCGTGGCATGATACTGTGTGGTGGGCCTATCGTGGCATGATACTGTGTGGTGGGCCTATCGTGGCATGATGATCTGTAAGGGCATTATAGGGGCAGAATACTGTGTAGGGACACAATGAAGGCCGGTATACGTCACATAGTTTTGTGGAGAGGAGTGCCAAACAAAAGGCATAAAGGCTAATAATCCAAAAGATATGATTTTATTCAGCTTTTAAATAGCACACACATAGGGCACTACCTCACTTGTTTGACCTTAACCTGTCTGTCTTCAACTGTTCCACAGTTCACCTACTTTCTGCAAGACATGAACAGCACTACCTGCTGTAAGCTCTCCATCTGGGTATGTTTACACGAGTAATTTTTTTATTGCAAAAAGTGGTTCGGTTTTGCCATGATTACAGATATTGCAGACAAGCCCACCACAAAAAAAAAAATCATGTAAACATACCCTCTGAAGTTGCCTGAGGATGGGTGAGGTTAAGGTCCTTTTTAACACTGTTTTTGTGCTGCTATTCAGCGCCCTCTAGCTTCACACCCTCACACTATATAAAACACCTCCACTGTTTTGTCTGCACTATTTTTTATAGTTAGGCCTAATATATAGTAATGTAGACAGGTTCCATATTAGTCCCCTATATTAGAGCTTATTGGTGTCTAACTCTCTATTATCAAAGGGGTTGACCCATAAGGACAACTCCTGTCAAAATGTCATATTAGTTAATAGAGGGCAGTCCCAAAGAGAGCCCTTGCAAAGGGATTCTCTCACTTTGGATGACTTGGTGCAACTATGTATTACATGGTCACACATTCAACTAAAAGGGTACCTTACAATAATACATTCCCCTGCATCCTTGTGAAAATAGGTAATCACTAGGTCCTCTTGCAGCCAGACCAACTGTGACAACTGTTTATTGCGAGTTTGCTGGCCAATCAAACCAATACCTGGTTTAATAACCACAGTATCACTCTGCTTGATTGGCCAGCAAACTCACCTGACCTAAACCCCATAGAGAATCTATGGGGCATTGTCAAGAGGAAGATGAGACACCAGACCAAACAATGCAGGCGAGCTGAAGGCCTCTATCAAAGCAACCTGGGCTTCCATAATAGCTCAGCAGTGCCACAGACTGATCGCCTCCATGCCACGCCACGCCACATTGATGCAGTAATTCATGCAAAAGGAGCCCCGACCAAGTATTAAGGGCATATACTGGACATACTTTCAGTAGGCCAACATTTCGGTATTAAAAATCATTTTTGAAATTGGGCTTACATAATATTCTAACATTCTGACACACTAAATTTTGGGTTTTCATTAACTGTTAGCTATACTCATCAACATTAAAAGAAAAAAAATGCTGGAAATAGATCACTCTGTGTGTGTAATGAACCTATATAATATGAGTTTTGCTTTTTGAATTGAATTACTGAAATAAATTAACTTTTGATGATATTCTAATTCATTGAAAAGGACTAATATATATATATATATATATATATATATATTTATTTATATAGTGTGTGTGTGTGTATATATATATATATACACATACATACACACATACACACACACACACACACACACACACACACACACACACACACACACACACACACATATATAGTGTATATATAAGCTGCAGCAGCATGGAGGAAATTATACAGTGATACTGAGTAGTATAGCTGAGAATCCAGCACTGGGGCGTTGTATAAATCTTACCAGAAGCTGCAGCATGTCTGTGTCTTTCTTATTCTGCTCCCTCCGCTCTCCATAGACTTGTATTGGCAGGCAGTGAAGAGAGACACTCCCACCCTCTGCAGCCCGTCAATTCTGCTCAGTAACTAGGGGGCAGATTTTGCTTGACAACTGGGGGTGGGCAGCAGATTACAGGAAGGGAGACACCTAGTGGCAGTAACTTCACACAGGATTTGCATGAATAAAACTAAATTTTAACAGTAAGTAACCTACAAAGTCGATCTATAGCAGGCATACTATTAGGTAAACATAAGTTGTTTAGAATTGAGCATCCATTTAAAGAGGCTCTGTCACCAGATTTTGCAACCCCTATCTGCTATTGCAGCAGATAGGCGCTGCAATGTAGATTACAGTAACGTTTTTATTTTTAAAAAAACGAGCATTTTTGGCCAAGTTATGACCATTTTTGTAGTTATGCAAATGAGGCTTGCAAAAGTCCAAGCGGGTGTGTTTAAAAGTAAAAGTCCAAGTGGGCGTGTATTATGTGCGTACATCGGGGCGTTTTTAATACTTTTACTAGCTGGGCGTTGTGATGAGAAGTATCATCCACTTCTCTTCAGAACGCCCAGCTTCTGGCAGTGCAGATCTGTGACGTCACTCACAGGTCCTGCATCGTGTCGGACACATCGGCACCAGAGGCTACAGTTGATTCTGCAGCAGCATCAGCGTTTGCAGGTAAGTAGCTACATCGACTTACCTGCTAACACCGATGCTGCTGCAGAATCATCTGTAGCCTCTGGTGCCGATGTGTCCTCGCTCGTCTGACACGATGCAGGACCTGTGAGTGACGTCACAGCGTGATCTGGCAGAAGCTGGGCGTTCTGAAGAGAAGTGGATGATACTTCTCGTCAGAGCGCCCAGCTAGTAAAAGTATTAAAAACGCCCTGATGTACGCACATAATACACGCCCACTTGGAATTTTACTTTTAAACACACCCACTTGGACTTTTGCAAGCCTCATTTGCATAACTACAAAAATGGTCATAACTTGGCCAAAAATAATCTACATTGCAGCGCCTATCTGCTGCAATAGCAGATAGGGGTTGCAAAATCTGGTGACAGAGCCTCTTTAATATTCAGTGGTACGGTAGAATAAGAGACCAGCAGATACCAACTGTTGCATTTTGCTTTTGGCACCAGTCTGTTTCTATGCTCTATGACTGAATGTCATTAAAACACTTTTCCTATGTAACTCTTGCTGCCTATACACATTACATTTAATATGCATGAGAGCCTGCCGACATGCCTTGGACATCTGCTTTAGGTGGACAGATTTGTTCTGCAAGGAGGAGTGTCAGGCTGTGGTTTGTCTCCCTCTCCCCATTGATCCAAGCATGCATGTTTATGGGGAGGTCGGGGGAGATGGCTGTTGCCTGTGTAATCTAAAAACGTAATCTCCTTAAGAAGATCCTAACACTTCGCATGATATTTTTTTTTCTCTCTAATTTATTATATATCATATTATATATTATATTATAATATATATTATATTATCATATTATATATTATATTATAGTTCAGCGTATTTCCTGAGACTTGACTGTACGTTATCATTGTTATATCTATGTAGGTTTGTTCTATATGAAAAAGTCCTTATGCTATAAGTCACCACAATGAGTGGGCATAACGGCGTTTTAGGCAGTCTCTTGATATCAACTTTAAAATCTCTAAATAAAAAAAATTTACTTTGCAGTGTAATCTGGTTTTAATTGAAGGTTTCACTGTGATCTGGATCCTTCTTTCGGAAGGGACAATAGAATAATGTTTACAGGAAGAGAAGTGGAAGAGATTACCTCCAGCTTTGTATACAAATGGTACTTTAGTATGTTCTTTCTTAATATAAACCTTTGAGAAACATGCAAAAGCAGTTTATATGAATCTCATTAAAACATTCAATGTTTACCTCATGGTATATTTAGTCTATTTGATGTAGAAAATTGCCTAATACCTGACTCTTTACTAAAGACCTGGCGTATTTCACCGCAATAATATTTATTTTATAATAAAAGTAGTAGCCCATAACTGGTCACTTGCTGGAAGTGAGGGAACTACCTAACATTAGGTAATTGAAGATTACTATGGAATGAAAGACACCACAACATGAGATATATAGTAACAATTTTCCACTTTGCATCAGGTTTCTGTTGCTTTTTGTAAAAAACAAAACAAACCCCCCCCCCCCAGAAACCTGATAGACCAATTAAAGTCAACAGGAGTAAAAAAATAATTGATAATTACTCATGAAGGATCCATCAAACAGATCCATTACAGATTCTGTAATAAATATCTTTAGTCTACTTTTTTTTTTTTTTACTTACAGCTTCCTTTATGTTAGGGCCTGTTCACATCAGTGTTCGGTTTCCGTTGGTGGTTTCCGTCAGACCTTTCCATCAGAGGAACCCAGTCGACTGAGCTATTGATTCCGTCATAAAACAAAACCTTACGGAATGGAGACAAACGGAAACCATTAGCAATGGAAGCATTACCATTGAAATGATTGGTAATTCAAACGGAAGCTATAGTTTCCGTTTGCCTTCCCGTTGATGGGTTCCTCCGACGGAATGGTCTGATGGAACCCATCAAAGGAAACTGAACGCTGATGTGAACAGGCCCTTAACAGTTGTACTTTGCTATTATATGGCGCTTGTATTTAGTGTTGGTAATAGCTTCATTCAGGGACAATATATTGAAGGCTGATAATCTGCAAAAATGCATCAATGTTTTCACTTTCTCCTGCAAGTTCTACTTTATTTTGTTCAGTCTCTTATCCTGTCTATGGAAATAAGTTGCCTCTTGCGCTTTCCACTGAAAACTTGACAGTATACTCAGCTCTAATTCCCGGGTGTTTGAAAATCCTGCATACAAATTAAGATCTCTAATCAGTTGCTTCAGTCAAATAATGTAATTATAATGAAAAGCTAATCATCTTGAGAGCCAATTAACTACTTCCATCACTATGTGGTGTATTCTGCACTGACACACTGTATCCTGTTCCATAATGTTTTTTTGAAGATTACACGTTTCCTTCAAAAATAATCACGTTGTACAATTACCCAGAACAATGTTTACACAGTAAGCCAAATGTTCAACAGGTAAAAGTTTGCTGAGATTGATTTGGGGTATTGAATTATTATTTTTGATATTTTTATGATCAGGCTCAGTAGCAGATATCTGTACTATGCAAAGTAAATTGGATCTCACAGTTTGGAATTTGCAGTGAAAAAGTCTAATTTGATGTGAAATGCTAAAAATGTATTTTACTACACAGAAGATCAGGGACTGCAGCTGCAAAATGCTTGTCCATTGAATAGTCTCGCACACTTTTGAGAACTGACTGCAACATAAGAATGACCTGGGGAGGTGACCTATGATCATTCTCATGCTGCATTTTCTGTGAATGGAAGAACTGCGATAATGAGTGATTTTCATTAAGTACAGTATGCAAATGAGTGTGAAATAGGTTTTTGCAGCCACATCAACAAGGTAGTAACTCATAGACTGGTCCTAAACATTTGCATATATATATGATTATTTTTTTTAAGTGTATTAAATTCATTAATAAGATTAGAAATTAAATAATCAGATTAGGCAAAAAAGTGTATAGCCCTGTATCAGCATGGACTCTCTAAAATAAACAATCTTGCCAGTTAAAGTCAGATAATTCTTGGAAGGAGGAGAGCTGTAAAGTGCATATCGCTATTAGGCTATGTTCACACGCTAAAGTAAAAACGGCGGTAAAATATGGAGCCGTTTTCAAGGGAAAACAGCCTCTGATTTTCAGCCCTTTTTGTAGTATCAAACGCTTTTTGATGCGTTTTTTTGGGGCCGTTTTTGGAGCTGTTTTTCTATTGACACAATGAAAAACGGCTCCAAAAACAGCTCAAGAAGTGACATGTACTTCTTTTTACGGGGCCTCTTTTTACGCGCCGTTTTCTCAAACGGCCGCATAAAAAAATCACCCCGTCTGAACGAAACTGCGTTTTTCCCATTGAAATCAATGGGCAGATGTTTGGAGGCCTTCAGCTTCCTTTTTTCAGGCGTTTTTTGAGGCATTTACACCATCAAAAACGCTTGAAAACACTGCATGTGAACATACCTTTATATAGCTGATCATTGTGGCTCATTAAAGTGCCCCTCCAATGTAACTCTCCTGCCCGATCTTACATATTCTTATGAATAGGACCTGTGCGTGATACTCGCTGCGCGTCGAAGGGTTGCCTTTACAATTGTACCACCCAGTGTGCAGTTGCGGCTCCTGAACCCCTGAGGACGCTGTATAGCACAACGAAACATGTAGGGGGGGGGGCTCTGATATAACCTTTTTAATCTAATATGTACCTCCGTTGCTCTCCACATATGCTAAGTGTTTGACTCGTTGGTCTGCAGCCACGAGCAACACTGGATACAATACACACACGTGGTCTAATGTGAACAGTCAGTTCTAATTCAAACGGAGGTGATGTTATTCATTTTAATTAATTAGTGTAGTCAGTCTTTTGCTCTTTAGTGGCATAATAAAATGTATTTATTTTTTTGCTCATACACATCCATTTATTGGAGGTTGGATTTAAAGGAATTATTCTGCTGGTAGCAGTTTTTTGTAAATACAGTTGCGGCTCTCAACACCTGATTTGAGTTCAGACAGGAGAGTAACCTTGGAACAACACCTTAAGACAGGAAATTCAAATAGTTATATCTGCGCTATAAAGAACTTTATAGAAAGTAATATTTCTAAACTTTATGCATAGTAGGGTATATTTATCATGTATTTATAGTTTTGTAGGACAGAGATATTTAAAAGTCCACAACAATGGCATAAATTGCTCCCGATTTAGCAAAATGTATCACGGTGCTTAGTAAATTTGACTAAATCCTGACATACTTAATTGGGATTTTACAAAGGAACACTGGCATCCAGGTGTATTTATTTACACTAATACAGTGCACCAAAACCACATATGTTACAGCTTAGTTGATCTGGGGCACCAGGTTGGCCATGCTGTTCTTTGCTCAAACTTGATTATAATTGCCAGAATTAGAAAATTAGGCATTTCTCGATTGAAAAAACATATACATCTTATTCCAATATTATTATTTTTTTCTTCCAGGTACACAGTTCTGTATAATGGACATCATCAGGAGAATGAGAAACTTCCTATTCACAATGACCCAGAGTCACAGGAATCCTGTTTCTAGCCAATTCCCAACATCTAGCACGCCGGATCTGAAATCAGAAGCCTAACATGGCACGAAAGAGCGGTTTGGAACCATAACCTTGCAATAGGTGACAGGGAAATCCTTAACACACAGTAGGTTTCTGTTCCAACAACCTCTCTCCCTGCACTACTCTTAATCCGAGTCCTCCTGATACATGCAAATGAAACCATTCACATAGTCTCTCTATGGATTTCTATTTCAGCGCTCATCGGTTCATAAAGTATAGCTTTAGACTTGAAAGACCATAAAGCATAGCAAATCAGGTGTGCCTGAAAACCTAAAGAAAAAATAACCAAAGACTGGATCCGCATGGCAAGATTTGTTTTCTTCAGCATAAATGTGTATATGAGGGTATGTACACAGATCCTAATATACATGCACACACGTATACTGCACCCCCAGTGCCTAACTGATAAAAATAATCAAACTGGCAGCAAGTGTGTGGAGATCACTGAGACATTGATGAAACAGAACTAAGGACATTGGTAACAGTATATCATATGATGTACCTGCATGATTGGTTTTGTTCATGTCCATGTAGGTGAGGAACATCCCTCTCCTGTATGCTTGTAGTGCTTGGCTGAACAGCAGCCTTGTAAAATCCAAAGGATCTTCCAAAAGCTTTGGAGTTTTGTTGTTTCACCATCAACTAAAACGTGTTACGAAGGTCAGCTTAACATCCGCAATATAATGTTGCTGCTAATAGTGATGAACGTGGGAGACTTGGGCTCCATGCCAGTATCTTGTTCGGTATAACATTTTTTTCCCCCCTTCAATAGTCATAATGTACATTAGTGGAATAGTTTAGAAAACAAAGATTCTGACAAAAAGATGGCACTGTTCTGGGCACACGTGCTGTGAATTAAGAAAACTTGGCAGCAAGAAATTATCCGTAGCTCAAGAATAACGTTATATAGTTAATTATTGACTCCTTTTGAAGGACACTGAAAAATACAGCTAATAAGATATTTTTGTAGCAACAGACAACCCGGATAGACTATTCACGCTTATTTTAGCAATCGTATTTGCGGATACTGTTCCCATACAATTTGTTTCACACTTAGTTGCTGCCTTTTCTACCTACTTTTGAGAGTTACATACCGGTAAAACTAAAAAAGCGTCAAATACTCAACTTTCAAATCCTCTGCCACTCCCATACAGACGACTCCTTGGTCGCCCCCATGCCATATGGGACATGTGACCGTGGCTGCACATTCAGGCCACAGCAGTAACGTGCCATCAATACTGACATGAACCTCTGCCTCAGTCACATTCTCAGTCCAACACTTCATTTTTGCAGTCAGGTAAAGAAATACTGGTGGGGGACCATGGAGCCATTTACGTGGGAGCTGAAGAATTTGCTAGATGAAAATGTGGCAGCTGACACCATTTGAAAAGGTTGACATTTTTTTATTTAGAAAAAAAAGCATTAAAAGATCAAGATAGTTTCTACATTGCCGCATTCACAATCTGCTTGCAAAATGTTACGGTGTCATCCACATAGGACCATGCATACAACCTTGATTTGAAGCAACACAATTAATGCCAGTTTTCCGCAAATAATACTGTGTGTTTGGTCCTGTTAATATTTTTTTTTACATTTATCTGTCACTCTAATATTATGACTGAGGTCCTAAAACACGTCCATCTAGCACTCTAGCCTATCGCACAACTGCTTCCTGCTCACATTTACCCACCAAAATGTGCAGCTGTAGATTGTTTGGGGTGGTAACCCTCTTGTGGAACAGCTAAAGCTCTGAAATTCAAGATTAGGAACGAGTCTTACCGAATCTATTACAGCTCTTGGTAGAGGTGGGACAAGTGGTGAAACAAGATAAAAATGAAAAAAGGCATCCGTAACCCCCCCCCCCCCCTTTCCTATTTTGTTGATGTACGGTGGTTTCTTGCCTGAGAGTTTTTTTTGCTAAAGTCTCTGGTCATTGTCCACTGGTTTAGTGCCCCAGATTTGTTAACTCCAGTCTCTAGTTGGTAATTTCGAGCCCTACTCCTTGCTGTTTATGGTTCTGTGGAGCCAAAGACAGTCTCTACTTTCCATAGGTTGCTGTCCAACTACTGATGTCCATGGGGTGATGCACCATTCCTAGTGATCACTTACTGTATTTGTCTAATCTATTTCCCTTCCTATATAGACAGGAAGCTTTCTGCTCTGTGATGCACTGAACTCTGTCATAGAGAAGGAACAGCTGTCATTCGACAGATTTACACTTGTCAGACACACATGGTGCAAAGTGCCAAGATAGCCACATCTGAGCAATCCTATTAATTTATATTTTGTTAGAGTAGCAGGATGTTATGAGAAACTAAAGGAAACTTTACAGTACTGTAGTGATATGAAAACACATTGGTCCACTTTCAGGGGATACCTGGTCAGATGACAATCATTTTATGGGACAATGCTGCTTTCTTCAACAATGGTTATTTGTCCAGATCCTGGAGTCAACAAAGCATAACCCTCATGTCATTACCACCTCTGCCAGATAAAAAAAAAAAAGGAACCTTTATTGGCCAAACTGTTTGCGGAGTCATCAAGATTATTGTTTCTCTTTCGTATTTATCAGGATATTAACTGAGGTAAAGAAACCTCCATTTCTTTGGGGCTTTTCATATGGGATATTTTTGACTTACTGTATGACTTGTCACGGTGCCATTGGAGGAATTCCGATTCCATTCCAGAAAAGAAAAAAAAAAAAAAGGGAGAAAACATAATTGTGTTATGAATATAAGATGACAAAGTTTTAAGGATGTTCTTGTTCTGGGGCCATTTTTTTGTACTATTTTTTTTTTAG